>NC_034198.2:6899706-6919706 GCF_002021735.2 Oncorhynchus kisutch
CAGCAACAGTGTGTGAAAACCTTGTGAAGACTTACAGAAAACGTTTGACCTCTGTCATTGCCAACAAAGGGTATATAACAAAGTATTGAGATGAACTTTGGTTATTGACCAAATACTTATTTCCACCATAATTCATTACAAATCCTACAATGTGATTTTCTGGATTTCTTTTCTCATTTTGTCTGTCATAGTTGAAGTGTACCTATGATGAAAATTACAGGCCTCTCTCATCTTTTTAAGAGGGAGAACTTGCACATACATACAGTTGAAGTCGGAAAATAGATGGCATTATGACGCAGGAAAATGATGTGGATAAATTGAAGCAACATCTCAAGACATCAGTCAGGAAGTTCGAGCTTGGTCGCAAATGGGTCTTGCAAATGGACAATGACCCCAAGCATACTTCCAAAGTTGTGGCAAAATGGCTTAAGGATAACAAAGTCAAGGAATTGGATTGGCCATCACAAAGCCCTGACCTCAATCCTATAGAAAATTTGTGGGCAGAACTGAAAAATCGTGTGTGAGCAAGGAGGCCTACAAACCTGACTCAGTTACACCAGCTCTGGCAGGAGGAATGGGACAAAATTCACCCAACTTATTGTGGGAAGCTTGTGGAAGGTTACCCGAAACGTTTGACCCAAGTTAAACAATTTAAAGGCAATGCTACCAAATACTAATTTAGTGTATGTGAAACTTCAGACCCACTGGGAATGTGATGAAAGAAATAAAAGCTGAAACAAATCATTCTCTCTACTATTAAAGGCAATGGATTAGCTAACACAACGTGACATTGGAACACAGGAGTGATGGTTGCTGATAATGGGCCTCTGTACGCCTATGTAGATATTCCATAAAACATCTGTCGTTTCCAGCTACAATAGTCATTTACAATATTAACAATGTCTACACTGTATTTCTGATCAATTTGATGTTATTTTAATGGACAAAAAATGTGCTTTTCTTTAAAAAAACAAGGACATTTCTACCTGACCTGAAACTTTTGAATGGTAAGTTCAAGGACAGCTGCTCTTTCCATGACATAGACTGACCAGGTGAATCCAGGTGAAAGCTATGATCCCTTATTGATGTCACTTATTGAATCCATTTCTATCCGTGTTGATGAGGGGAGGCAGGTTAGAGATGGATTTTTAAGCCTTGAGACAATTGAGACATAGATTGTGTATGTGTGCCATTCAGAGGGTGAACGGGCCAGACAAAAGATTGAAGTGCCTTTGAACAGAGTATGGTGAGAGATGCCAGGCACACCGGTTTGTGTCAAGAACAGCAACACTGCTGGGTTTTTCACACTCAACAGTTTTCCATGTGTATCAATAATGGTCGACCACTAAAAAAGGACATCCAGTCAACTTGACACAATTGTGTGAAGCATTTGAGTCAACATCACTGTGGAAAGCTTTCGACACCTTATGGAGTACATGCCCTGACGAAATGAGGCTGTTCTGAGGACAAAAGGGGAGGTGCAACTCATTATTAGAAAGATGTTCTTAATGTTTTGTGCACTCAGTCGATATATATACAAAAGTATGTGGACACACCTTCAAATTAGTGGATTCAGCTATTTCAGCCACACCCATTGCTAACAGGTATATAAAGTCCTCTCTCAGAGCTTTACGGACAATTCATTCGACCTCATGGCTTTGTATTTGCTCTGACATGCACTGTCAACTGTGGGACCTTATATAGACAGGTGTGTAACTTTACAAATCATGTCCAATTAATTGAATTTACCACAGGTGGACTCCAATCAAGTTGTAGAAACATCTCAAGGATGATCGACGGAAACAGGATGTACCTGAACTCAATTTTGAGTCTCACTTTGTCATTATGGGGTACCGTGTGTAGATTACTGAGGAATGTTTCAAATGTAATCCATTTTAGAATAAGGCAACATTTGGAAATAGTCAAGGGGTATGAATACTTTCTGAAGGCAAGTATTCAGACCCCTTGACTTTTTCCACATTTTGTTACGTTACAGCCTATTCTGAAAGGGATTAAATAAACGTAATAAACATAAAAAAATACAGAAATACCTTATTTACATATCTATTCAGACCCTTTGTTATGAGACTGGAAATTGAGCTCAGGTGGATCCTGTTTCCATTGATCATCCTTGAGATGTTTCTACAACTTGATTGGAGTCCACCTGTGGTAAATTCAATTGATTGGACATGATTTGGAAAGGCACACTCCTGTCTATATAAAGGTCCCACAGTTGACAGAACAAAAACCAAGCCATGAGGTCAAAGGAAGTGTCCATGGAGCTCTGAGACAGGATCTGGGGAATGGTACCAAAACATTTCTGCTGCATTGAAAGCCCCCAACAACCTAGTGGCCTCATTCATTCTTAAATGCAAGAAGTTTGGAACCACCAAGACTCTTCCTAGAGCTGGCCGCCTGGCAAAACTGAGCAGTCGGGGAAGAAGGGCCTTGGTCAGGGAGGTGATGGTCACTCTGAGCTCCAGAGTTCCTCTGTGGAGATGGGAGAACCTCCAAAAGGACAACCATCTCTGCAGCACTCCACCAATCAGCCCTTTATGGTAGAGTGGCCAGACGGAAGCCACTCCTCAGTAAAAGGCTCATGACAGCCTGCTTGGAGTTTACCAAAAGAAACCTAAAGACTCTCAGACCATGAGAAACAAGAATCTCTGGGCTGATGAAACCAAGATTGAACTCTTTGGCCTGAATGCCAAGTGTCACGTCTGGAGGAAACCTGGTACCATCCCTACGCTGAAGCATGGTGGTGGCAGCATCATGCTGTGGAGACTGGGAGACTAGTCAGGATCGAGGCAAAAGTAAACGGAGCAACGTACAGAAAGATCATTGATGAAAACCTGCTCCAGAGTGCTCAGGGCCTCAGACTGGGGTGAAGGATCACCTTCCAACAGGACAACAACCCTAAGCACACAGCCAAGACAACACAGAAGTGGCTTCGGGACAAGTCTCTGAATGTCCTTGAGTGGCCTAGTCAGAGCCCGGACTTGAACCTGATCAAAAATCTCTGGAGAGACTTGAAAATAGCTCTGCAGCAACACTCACCATCCAACCTGACAGAGCTTGAGAGGATCTGCAGAGAAGAATGGGAGAAACTCCCCAAATACAGGTGTGCCAAGCTTGTAAAAAAACGATTTAATCCATTTTAGAATAAGCCTGTAGAGTAACAAAATGTGTAAAAAGTCAAGGGGTCTAAATACTTTCCCAAATGCACTATATACTGTATCTATAAGTCGTTGTTAGGTAAAGCCCCGCCTCATCTCAGCTCACTGGTCACCATAGCAGCGCCCACCCATAGCATGTGCTCCAGCAGGTATATTTCACTGGTCATCCCCAAAGCCAACTCCTCCTTTGGCCACCTTTCCTTACTCTGCTGGTTCTCTGGTTCTCTGCTGCCAATCACTGGAACAAATTGCAAAAATCACTGAAGCTGGAGTCTTATATCTCCCTCACTAACTTTAAGCATCAACTGTCAGAGCAGCTTACCGATCATTGCTCCTGTACACAGCCCATCTGTAAATAGCCCACCCAACTACCTCATCCCCATATTGTTACCTATTTTTTTGATCCTTTGCAGCCCAGTATCTCTACTTGCACATTCATCTTCTGCACATCTATCACTCCAGTGTTAATGCTAGTGTAATTAGTTTGCCACTATGGCCTATTTATTGCCTTACCTCCCTAATCTTACTACATTTGCACACACTGTATATAGATTTTTCTATTGTGTTATTGACTGTACATTTGTTTATCCCATGCGTACCTCTGTGTTGTTTGTGTTGCACTGCTTCGCCAGTGTCACGTGGGACTAGGTTGGTGCAGGAATCAGACGCAGAGAGAGAGAGTAACGGAGTAAAGTGCTTTACTTTTGCACACCAAACTGATAAGCCCAACACAATACAGGGCGCAGGACCCTATACAAGACAACCCAAAACCACAGGGTGTCAAGTAAAGAAAAGAAAATACACCACGACCTAACATGCACACACGTAACAAGAAGACAATCCCGCACAAAACAAGCGCGGGTCAAACTACTACATATAGGGAAGCTAATTAAACCAAAATACACACAGGTGAAACTAATAAGACAAACCAACAGACAGACGAAAAAGAGATCGGTAGCGGCTAGTAGGACGGTGACGCAGGCAGGGGAGCCAACTTCGGCGGAAGTCATGACAGCCAGGTCGCTGTTGTAAATGAGAACTTGTTCTCAACTGGCCTACCTGGTTAAATAAAGGTGTTCTCAACTGGCCTACCTGGTTAAATAAAGGTGTTCTCAACTGGCCTACCTGGTTAAATAAAGGTGTTCTCAACTGGCCTACCTGGTTAAATAAAGGTGTTCTCAACTAGCCTACCTGGTTAAATAAAGGTGTTCTCAACTAGCCTACCTGGTTAAATAAAGGTGTTCTCAACTAGCCTACCTGGTTAAATAAAGGTGTTCTCAACTAGCCTACCTGGTTAAATAAAGGTGTTCTCAACTAGCCTACCTGGTTAAATAAAGGTGTTCTCAACTAGCCTACCTGGTTAAATAAAGGTGTTCTCAACTAGCCTACCTGGTTAAATAAAGGTGTTCTCAACTAGCCTACCTGGTTAAATAAAGGTGTTCTCAACTAGCCTACCTGGTTAAATAAAGGTGTTCTCAACTAGCCTGCCTGGTTAAATAAAGGTGTTCTCAACTAGCCTACCTGGTTAAATAAAGGTGTTCTCAACTAGCCTACCTGGTTAAATAAAGGTGTTCTCAACTAGCCTACCTGGTTAAATAAAGGTGTTCTCAACTAGCCTACCTGGTTAAATAAAGGTGTTCTCAACTAGCCTACCTGGTTAAATCAAGGTGTTCTCAACTAGCCTACCTGGTTAAATAAAGGTGTTCTCAACTAGCCTACCTGGTTAAATCAAGGTGTTCTCAACTAGCCTACCTGGTTAAATAAAGGTGTTCTCAACTAGCCTACCTGGTTAAATAAAGGTGAAATAAATAAATAAAAAAAAATTATAATAAAAAAACTCAGGATTTTGGAAATTCTCCTGTGACCCCGTTTTCATACCAGGCAATCCCACATGGGGTCACAACCCCTAGTTTGGTAAACGCTGCGCTAGTTAGACAAACTTGTAAATGCCATAGGTTGGCGCATTGGTCTAAGGCACTGCATCGCAGTGCTAGCTGTGCGACTAGAGATTCTGGGTTAGAGTCCAGGCTCTGTCGCAGACGGCCACGACCGGGAGACCCATGGTGTGGCGCACAATTGGCCCCACTTCATCCGGGTTAGGGGAGGGTTTGGCCGGCAGGGATGTCCTTGTCTCATCTTGCACTAGCGACTCCTGTGGCGTGCCGGGCACAGTGCATGCTGACAAGGTCGCCAGGTGTATGGTGTTTCCTCCAACACATTGGTGCGGCTGGCTTCAGGGTCAAGGGGGCATTGTGTCAAGAACCAGTGTGGCTTGGTTGGGTTGTGTTTCGGAGGACGCATGGCTCGCGACCTTCGCCTCTCCCGAGTCCATACGGGAGTTGCAGCGATGAGACAAGACTGTAACTACCAATTGGATACCACGAAATTGGAAGGGGGTATTTTTTTTTTTAACATTTAAAAAGTAAATGCCATAGGTTATATATCATCCCATCTGTCAGTGCCTGTCTTAACTACATCAAATCGATGTAAAGAAGCTAGCTATGTTAGTGAGCAAGCTAGCTAGGCAAGTTGACGCAATTCTTCTGCGCTTCCCATTCTTGTCTTCAACAACTACATTCAGATTAAACAATAGCCTACTTAAACAATAGCCTACTTATTTCCTTAATTGTAATTCCATTTTGCATTGATTAGTGATCTCCCACTGTGCCTCTTTTATTGGCCAACAATAACGTACTATGTACCAAAGTCACATAAATCATTTTATTTAATTGAGACAAAGCCTTCATTATTAAAATAGGCTCTGATTTAAAAACAATTCATACTCTCGCAACTATTCAAATACTAACGATTGTTCTGATATTTTAACTTGTAATAACCACGCCAATCCCTAGTTTGTTTGTGGTTTGGATTAATCCATTTTCCAAGACTAATTAAATCGCTGAAATATAAAGTATAAATGGCATTAGATGAATAACAAACTAAAAACTTTAAAGCCATCACTGTTGCTGACCCAGTTGGAACAGGTCTTAGTTGTAAGATCATGGGAGATCTGGGAATAAAGGACAATTATGCATTTCACATGTCTGTGTGTGTTCAACTGGCATAGTAATGGCGTATGCGTCTCGTTCTATCGATCAAACACACAAATGCATCTATACACCTACACACACACACACACACACACACACACACACACACACACACACACACACACACAAACACACACACACACACACACACACACACACACACACACACACACACACACACACACACACACACACACACACACTATATCCCATATCCTTATAGATGGGAAAAGATGGAACAACTGGAAATCTGAGGGGGGTAAGCAAATGTGAACATATGCTTTCCTGTGTGCGTTTGCCATGTGTGTGTCTGTGTTCATTTCATGGTCACAAAGTGGAGGATAGGTGAGCATTGGCAGACGCTCAGATCAGCAGGTACGCTTTTATGAATGGGGCAGCCACGCCACAAAGGGAATTCCCGCCGCCAGTGTGTGTGTGTGTTTTAGTGATATCATTAGCCAGGGCAGCCCTGGGTTGGTGTGTGTGACATTAGCCAGGTTGGGAATATGAGTTCCAGGGGCTGGGAGCGGGAGCGGTACTGTCTAGGCAGAAAGCCAAACCAGTGGCACACTCATAAACAGACACGAGACGGTGAGTTACCTCTTCTAACTGTGCCAGCGATCCGGGCAGTCTCTCTCCCTCCCTCCCGCCTCCATCAAAAGTGATAGCCAGTTGGAGGTAAGGGTTGCCATGTGGACAGCCCAAGGCGGTGACTCAATATAACCCTGGCTGTGTTCTAGGATCTAGTGAAAGTCCTCTGGTCCACAACATGCCAACAAACACTATCTGATATACTAAGCATATGTGAGAAGAGGAAACGAATGAATTAGAGTGTGAAGTGTGCACGTAAAAACATGTTTACAAACGCACTCTGACACTCAAGTAGGGTTTCCACCACTTCCCCAGTTGGCTAGACAAAGTTCCACCCCCATTACATTTTCAACTGGAGCACGCGGAGCAAGACGCAGGGGATTATGGGCTCGTGAGTGGCGCGAACCCTGCAAGCGGAGCAATAGAAAACGTTCAGCTCTGCAGATGTTTGCTTGAAAATGTTGTGTTCATGAAACATCGTTTCGCCTGTTATTAGTTCTGGACAAACAACAACAACAACATTGAGGAAAGCAAATCTTCACTGTGTCTGGTTTTCCAATTCTATATGATTTTGCTTTGCTAGAATACAGATACAAATTCATAAGGTCAGTGACATTTAGGAGGATTGTAGAGGTTGTTGGTGTTGATGGTGGGTAAATAGAGATTTGCACAACCATGTTTGCTTATGCCACTAGCTAGCTATGAACATCAAGCAATCTAAACCTCAAAAGCTGCGATCAAAGCCACCATGGTTGATGGTGGTCAGATGGTCAGATGAAGCAGGTGCTAAACTACAGGACTGTTTTGCAACCACAGACTGGAACATGTTCTTCCGATGGCATTGAGGAGTACACCACATCAGTCACTGGCTTAATCAATAAGTGCATCGAGGACGTCGTCCCCACAGTGACTGTACGTACATACCCCAACCAGAAGCCATGGATTACAGGCAACATTCGCACTAGGCTAAAGGGTAGAGCTGCCGCTTTCAAGGTGTGGGACTCTAACCCGGAAGCTTATAAGAAATCATGCTATGCTCTGTGACGAACCATCAACCAGGCAAAGCGTCAATACAGGGCTAAGATTGAATCTGTAATACCAACATGTTTCAAGCAGACCACCATAGTCCCTGTGCCCAAGAACATGAAGGCAACCTGCCTAAATGACTACAGACCCGTAGCAACACATCTGCCACGCTGATCCTCAACACTGGAGCCCCTCAGGGGTGCGTGCTCAGTCCCCTCCTGTACTCCCTGTTAACCCACGACTGCATGGCCAAGCATGATTCCAATACCATCATTAAGTTTGCAGACGACACAACAGTGGTAGGCCTGATCACCGACAACAACGAGACAGCCAGGGAGGAAGTCAGAGACCTGGCCGGGTGGTGCCAGAATAACAACCTATCCCTCAATGTAACCAAGACTAAGGAAATGATTGTGGACTACAGGAAAAAGAGGACCGAGCACGCCCCCATTCTCATCGCCGAGGCTGTAGTGGAGCAGTTTGAGAGCTTCAAGTTCCTTGGTGTCCACATCTTCAACAAACTAGAATGGTCCAAACACACCAAGACAGTCGTGAAGAGGGCATGACAAAGCCTAATCCCCCTCAGGAAACTAAAAAGATTTGGCAGATCCTCCAAAGGTTCTACAGCTGCAACATCTTGGTTACTGGTTGCATCACTGCCTGGTACGGAAATTGCTCGGCCTCCAACCGCAAGGCACTACAGTGCGTACGGCCCAGTACATAGTGCGTATGGCCCAGTACATAGTGCGTACGGCCCAGTACAACACTGGGGCTAAGCTGCCTGCCATCCAGGACCTCTACACCAGGCAGTGTCAGACGAAGGCCCTAAAAATGGTCAAAGACCCCAGCTACCACAGTCATAGACTGTTATCTCTACTACCGCATGGCAAGCGGTACCGGACTGCCAAGTCTAGGGCAAAAAGGCCTCTCAACAGTTTTTACCCCTAAGCCATAAGACTCCTGAACAGGTAATCAAATGGCTACCTGGACTATTTGCATTGTGTTCCCCCTCCCAACCCCTCTTTTACGCTGCTGCTACTCTCTGTTTATCATATCTGCAAAGTCACTTTAACTATACATTCATGTACATACTACCTCAATTGGCCCGACCAAACAGTGCCCCCCACACATTGGCTAACCGAGCTATCTGCATTGTGTCTCGTCACCCACCACCCGCCAACCCCTCTTTTACACTACTGCTACTCTCTGTTTATCATACAGTGGGGCAAAAAAGTATTTAGTCAGCCACCAATTGTGCAAGTTCTCCCACTTAAAAAGATGACAGAGGCCTGTAATTTTAATCATAGGTACACTTCAACTATGACAGACAAAATGAGGGGAAAAAAATCCAGAAGTAGGATGTAGGATATTTAATGAATTAATTTGCAAATTATGGTGGAAAATAAGTATTTGGTCAATAACAAAAGTTTATATCAATACTTTGTTAGATACTGTATCCTTTGTTGGCAATGACAGAGGTCAAACGTTTTCTGTAAGTCTTCACAAGGTTTTCACACACTGTTGCTGGTATTTTGGCCCATTCCTCCATGCAGATCTCCTCTAGAGCAATGATGTTTTGGGGCTGTTGCTGGGCAACACGGACTTTCAACTCCCTCCAAAGATTCTCTATGGGGTTGAGATCTGGAGACTGGCTAGGCCACTCCAGGACCTTGAAATGCTTCTTACGAAGCCACTCCTTCGTTGCCCGGGCGGTGTGTTTGGGATCATTCTCATGTTGAAAGACCCAGCCACGTTTCATCTTCAATGCCCTTGCTGATGGAAGGAGGTTTTCACTCAAAATCTCACGATACATGGCCCCATTCATTCTTTCCTTTACACGGATCAGTCGTCCTGGTCCCTTTGCAGAAAAACGGCCACAAAGCATGATGTTTCCACCCCCATGCTTCACAGTAGGTATGGTGTTCTTTGGATGCAACTCAGCATTCTTTGTCCTCCAAACCCAATGAGTTGAGTTTTTATCAAAAAGTTATATTTTGGTTTCATCATATGACATTCTCCCAATCTTCTTCTGGATCATCCAAATGCTCTCTAGCAAACTTCAGACAGGCCTGGACATGCACTGGCTTAAGCAGGGAGAAACGTCTGGCACTGCAGGATTTGAGTCCCTGGCGGAGTAGTGTGTTACTGATGGTAGGCTTTGTTACTTTGGTTCCAGCTCTCTGCAGGTCATTCACTAGGTACCCCGTGTGGTTCTGAGATTTTTGCTAACCATTCTTGTGATCATTTTGACCCCACTGGGTGAGATCTTGCGTGGAGCCCCAGATCGAGGGAGATTATCAGTGGTCTTGTATGTCTTTCATTTCCTAATAATTGCTCCCAGAGTTGATTTCTTCAAACCAAGCTGCTTACCTATTGCAGATTCAGTCTTCCCAGCCTGGTGCAGGTCTACAATTTTGTTTTTGGTGTCCTTTGACAGCTCTTTGGTCTTGGCTATAGTGGAGTTTGGAGTGTGACTGTTTGAGGTTGTGGACAGGTGTCTTTTATACTGATAACAAGTTCAAACAGGTGCCATTAATACAGGTAACGAGTGGAGGACAGAGGAGCCTCTTAAAGAAGAAGTTACAGGTCTGTGAGAGCCAGAAAGCTTGCTTGTTTGTAGGTGACCAAATACTTGTTTTCCACCATAATTTGCTAATAAATTAATTAAAAATCCTACAATGTGATTTTCTGGATGTTTTTCTCTCATTTTGTCTGTCATATTTGTAGAGTACCTATGATGAAAATTACAGGCCTCTCTCATCTTTTTAAGTGGGTGAACTTGCACAATTGGTGGCTGACTAAATATTTTTTGCCCCACTGTATATGCATAGTCACTTTAACCATATCTACATGTACATACTACCTCAATCAGCCTGACTAACCGGTGCCTGTATATAGCCTCGCTACTATCTTTTTACTGTTGTTTTTATTCCTTTACTTGCCTATTGTCCACCTAATACCTTTTCTTGCACTGTTGGTTAGAGCCTGTAAGTAAGCATTTCACTGTAATGCTTACACGTGTGTTGTATTCAGCACACGTGACAAATAAACTTTGATTTGAATTAAATTGTAAAATTTGACCACCAAAGGATAGAAATCACCACATTGCAGTCGGAAAGTATTCAGACCCCTTGACTATTTCCACATTTTGTTACGTTACCGTTATTATAAAATTAATGAAATTGTTTTTTTTCCCTCATCAATCTAAACACAATAACCCATAATGACAAAGCAAAAACATGTTTTTTTTTCAAATGTTGCTAATTTATATATATAAAAAATTGAAAAATGACATTTATATAAGTATTTGTACTTTGTTAAAGAACCTTTGGCAGCGATGACAGCATCAAGTCTTCTTGGTTATGACGCTACAAGCTTGGAACACCTGTATTTGGGGAGTTTCTCACATTTTTCTCTACAGATTCTCTCAAGCTCTGTCATGTTGGATGGGGAGGGATGCTGCACAGATAATTTCAGGTCTCTCCAAAGATGTTCGATCGGGTTCAAGTCTGGGCTCTGGCTGGCCCACTCAAGGACATTCAGAGACTTGTCCGGAAGCCATTGCTGTGCTGTCTTGGCTGTGTGCTTAGGGTCGTTGTCCTGTTGGAAGGTGAACCTTCGCTCCAGTCTATGGTCCTGAGCTCTCTCTGTATTCTGCTCTGTTCATCTTTGCCTCGATCCTGAGTAGTCTCCCAGTCCTTGCCGCTGAAAAACATCCCCACAGCATGATGCTGCCACCACCATGCTTCACCGTAGGGATGGTACCAGGTTTCCTCCAGATGTAACACTTGGCATTCAGGCCAAAGAGTTTCATCTTGGTTTCATAAGACCAGAGAATCTTGTTTCTCATGGTCTGAGTCTTTAGTTGCCTTTTGGCAAACTCCAAGCGGCATGTCATGTGCCTTTTACTGAGGAGTGGCTTCTGTCTGGCCATTCATTCTACCATAAAGGCCTGATTGGTAGAGTGCTGCAGAGATGGTTGTCCTGTTCTCCCATCTCCACAGAGGAACTTCTGTAGCTCTATCACAGTGACCATCGTGTTCTTGGTCATATCCCTTCTCCACCGATTACTCAGTTTGTCTGGGCGGTGAGCTCTAGGAAGAGTCTTGGTGGTTCCAAAATACTTCCATTTAAGAATGATGGAGACCACTGTGTTTTTGGGGACCTTCAATACTGCAGAAATTTTTTGGTACCCTTCCCCAGATCTGTGCCTGGACACAATCCTGTCTAAAAGCTCATGGACAATTCCTCTGATCTCATGGCTTGGTTTTTGCTCTGACATGCACTGTCAACTGTGGGACCTTTGATAGAGAGGTGTGTGTCTTTCCAAATCATTTCTAATCAATTGAATGTACCACAGGTGGACTCCAATCAATTTGTAGAAACATCTCAAGGATGATCAATGGAAACAGGATGCACCTGAGCTCAGTTTGAGTCTCATAGCAAAGGGTCTGAATACTTATGTAAATAAGGTATATCAGTTTTTATTTCTAAAAACCTGTTTTTGCTTTGTCATTATGGGGTATTGTGTGTAGATTGATGAGGGACATTTAAAAATATATATATTTTAGAATAAGGCTGTAACGCAACAAAATGTGGAAAAATTCTAAGGGTCTGAATACTTTCCGAATGCACACACTCTCATAGACATACAATTTCACATATATGCAGACATGCAACCGCCTACTCACCCAACCACAAATAAATGAATAACAGCCTTGTACCCCACCCACACACACACACCCACCCACACACTTACCACAGCTCCTGTCACCTTTCAATATAAAAGAGGCCCTTCAATGAATCCCCATCTCAGTCACCTCTATAATGAGCAATAACAAAAGGTATAGTAATAGTGCTAGTGGGAGGGAAAAATCCAGACACACACACACACACACACACAGCTGTAAACCCCCTGCCCCAGGGCCGGTCCCGACGCGGTCTATAGAGGCCTAAAGGGGACCGAGGTTGGTGTGTGTGTGTTTGTGTGGGTGTCTGCCTCGGCCCCTTCCCCTCTGAAGCGGATCCTGGTGACAGGAAAAGGTGGTGGGCTTGGCAGGCGCCGGCGGTTGGAAGGTGATTTTCTTGGCAAGACTTGTGGACCAGGCCTGGGGCAGACCGCTCTCTCTCAGGCGCCTGTGTGGTCCTGGATCAGATTAGCGCCCCGGACCACTAAAACACACACACGTAGACGCACACGTAGACGCACACGTAGACACACACACACACACACACACACACGTATACACACAGATATACGCACACTCATGTACACACACACACACACTTTGATACACACACTGCATATACAAATCTGCTCTCAAACACACATCGATACACACACTCAGAAACACAAAAGTAGACACGCACACACTGATAAACATTATCCACTCCCACACAAACTCACTCAGACAAATCCCCTGTTCACATACAGTCAAGCTCAGCCATCCAGCCAGACAGATAAGACATAGTGGCGAAAAGAAAACAGATAACCAAGAAAAATGCAGAAGGGCCAGGGAGGTTGGAACGAAGAGCGAGTTTTTATGGCAAAGTGCCCTGAGGTATAACATGAAACAGTTACTTAATCGTATTTTCTCATGCACACACACACACACACACACACACACACACACATGCACACACACATGGAGACTGTATCGAATTAAGGCTAGAGGGATCTATGAAACGGATGAAAGTCAGTTTGTGTGTGTAGGTACCAGCATGTGTGTGTGGTTCTGTGTCCATATGTGTTTCTGAGTCGACACATGTATACTGTCCGTTATTTCCTCTGCCCGTGTTCTCCTGTGTAGCAGTATTAGTGTGTCTTTTTCCTGTCTATGACGATGATGATGACGAAGATGATGATGATGGTGTGTGTTTAATGGTTGTCTTCTTGTTTGTTTGTGCATGGCTATTTGCTTAGAAAGCCCTGAGGGCGATGTGTAGCGATGGGCGGTGGGCTATTTATACTATGTCCAGGCCTAATTAATGTGGATGTTTAGGGCTGTGTGTCAGGGCATGTACAACTCTGTGTGGGGAGTATGGGTCTATTGATTGATATGTAAACACATCTCTTTCATTTTCTCTCTTTCTCCCGCTCTTTCCCTCGCCTTGTGGCTATTGAACTGCATTGATTTTGAACTGCTGCTACACCTCAGAGTGTGTTTGTGTTACAGTTTCCTTTCCCAGCGCGCCAACACAGCTTGATAGAAGGTGTGGTCCCGGTGGTTGGCTAACGAGCGCTCGCTAATGACAGGAGGAGCCATTGTTATGACATCAGTGGATTCTGATTGAAGGCATATGGATGGGAGGGGAAGGGATAGGAGTGGATTCCCTCAAGACTTGCGGTGAGACAGAGAGCACACGCTTTACAGCCAGTAACTCTCGGTGTATGTGTGTGTGTGTGTGTGTGTGTGTGTGTGTGTGTGTGTGTGTGTGTGTGCGTATGTCAGTGGAGGCTCCTTATCAGAGGAAGGGGAGGACAATCCTCCTGAGTGAATTTCATAAAAATGTCAATAGTGAAACTGTAAAAAAGCTATCCTTTTTATATAAAACTATACTAAATATACGTCACCAAATAATGAAGGTAATGAAGGTCTACAGTCGCCTCAACAGCACTCTCTGGGTACACTGACTTCAATACAAAACCTAGGAAGCTCATGGTACACACCCCCTTCCATAGACTTACACACAAATTATGACAACCTCCGGAGGATGTTCTCCAACCTATCAGAGCTCTTGCAGCATGAACTGACATGTTGTCCACCCAATCAGAGGATCAGTGAATAAATCTAGTAGTGAAAGCATAAGCTACAGCTAGCTAGCACAACAGTGCATAAAATGTGGTGAATAGTTGACTCAAAGAGAGAAAATGACAATAATTGAACAGCGTTGAACAAATACATTTCTTCAAAAATGAAGGAGAAGCAGGAGAGAGGGAGAGAAAGAAAGAGATAGAGAGATAGCTATAGTTTGTTGTATTTTTTTCACTTTCACTTACTTAGCTAGGCGAATGCAGCTAGCTAGTTTAGCCTACTCAAACACCCGGCTCAAACAGAGAAGGATGCTATGTTAGCTAGCTGGCTATGGCTATCCAACAGAGAGAGATGCTATGGTAGCTAGCTGGCTAAGGCTATCCAACACTGGAACTCTTCCAAGTCAAGGTAAGGTTTTATTAATTTATTGCCACTGAAGTCCACAAGTGAAGGGAAAAGGTGAAAGGAGGAGAGTGAGTAGATGCGAGAAGGAATTATACAATGAGCAAAGTGATCGTGCTGTTTGTGGCTGCTATGAAAGTGAACTGTGTGTGCGGGTGATCAGAGGTGTCTTCATTCCGCCGATTCTGTTGAAAACGTTTCTTAAACGGAGTCAAACAGAACGAAATGGGGATAAACATACCTGAATTTGTCCAATAGAAACTCTTGTTTGTAACTGTTTGGACAAATGATTACACCCTAAAACTGCTAAATTCAGGCAAGAGTGTACAAGGCGGTATTGAATGTGTCACTTATCTGTCACCTTGATTACTCTCATTTTTCTCTCGACCTGTGCACCTATGTTGTACACTTTCATTCGTAGGCTAGGTTGTAGCAACGTCATGATGGGTATAGGGAAAATTTGAGTATAATGTAATAGCCTAAACCTATCAATGTTACCTTGAGCTGGGTGAATGGAATATGAATGACAGTCATCCAATATGCTGTAAAAGAATAAGCCCAAGCTCATAACAAAAATGTCCGTCCTCCCTAATCTTAAAAGGCACCGACCGCCACTGGTGTGCGTGAAAAAGTATTTTCAAATTATTTCATATAAAAAGCCCACTATTTGAAAATATTTTCAAATACTTATTTCTAAATACATTATAAAAAAAAAACAGATCTGTGTTCAATGCACTGGAGTATTTATTTGTATTTGAGTATCTTCAAATACATGCCAATACATTCCAAGTGTATTTCAAAATACATTCCAATATTCAACTACATGTGTTTTCCCCCCACACTGATCAAAATACTTACATCCAAATGACTTTGAAAGTTATTGAAATACCCTAAATAGTATTTGAACCCATGTCTGTGACAGAGGAGAAAGGAAAAAGAGATGTTGGGGAGAGATGCAGCAGTGCCTAAACCATGACCGTACACACGTGCAGCACACACACACACAGACACACACACACACACAGACACACACACACACACAGACACACACACAGACACACACACACACACACACACACACACACACACACACACACACACACACAGACACACACACACACACACACACACACACACACACACACACACACAGACACACACACACACACACACACACACACACACACACACAGACACAGACACACACACACACACACACACACACACACACACACACACACACACACACACACACACACACACACAGACACAGACACAGACACACACAGACACAGACACACACACACACACACACACACACGCACACACAGACACAGACACACACACACACATGTTAAAACCAAGGTGGCATAGCAGTTCAGACGTCTTTTGTCCTCGTCTTGTCGTGTCCTGTATATATATATATTTACAACTTTTTCACATACATTTTATTTTTATTTTCCATCAACTCATCTTCAAAACACTCTCCTGCAACCCGCCTCACCAATGTATATTTATAAAAAAGTATTATTTACCTCAGATCTGTAATCCTCCAAGAAGCTAGCCAGAAACTCCAAGAAGCTAGCCTGAAACTAGCCAGAAGCTAATCCAGAAGCTAGTTCAGAAGCTAGTTAGCTCCTTTACTGGCAAATCGTTAGTATTCAGCTAACCACGGTTTGTGGTCATCAGCTATCCTTTAGCTCGAAAATCTATCGCCAGTTCTGTACGGCGCAGCGCGGCTCGGAACGGAACATACCGGACCAATTTTTCTCTCCATGTCCCTGGATTTCGACTGCTCTCTGGACATTCATACCCGGATCTCACAGCTAGCTAGCTGCTATCCGTGTGACTATCGGCCTTCGTCGATTCCGGAGCAAACATCAATTATTCCGGAGCTAGCAAGCTCCGTCAATCACTCCTGAGTTCCATCAATCACACCTGGGCTGCAGTCACCTATCCGGACCCGTTTTACTGCTTTCGCGGAGCCCCACCGGGCCTTCACAACTGGACTGCCGACGTTATCTACCCGAAGGAGTTATTCGGCTGGCTCCTGAACGCCCATCTGCGGCCTGCTAACCGTTAGCTGTCTTACCGGCTGCTATCTGAATAGACAATCGGACAATTTTTTTTATATATATATTTTTTTTTTTTTATTATTATTATTATGTTTTCTTCTTGGGCCTCTATAACTATATCAATTGTTTTTATTTTTGTTGTTGTTGTGTGATTTGGATTAATCCCCTCTACCACACGGAACCCCACTAATCTACTGACGGAACGCAAGAGGTAGCTAACAACAGACCTCCATCCTATGCTAGCTTGCTACCGATGCCCTGGCTAGCTGTCTAAATCACCAACCAACCTCTCCACTCACCGGACCCTTTTGATCACTCGACTAAGCATGCCTCTCCTTAATGTCAATATGTCTTGTCCATTTCTGTTCTGGTTAGTGTTTATTGGCTTATTTCACTGTAGAGCCTCTAGTCCTGCTCACTATACCTTATCCAACCTATTAGTTCCACCACCCACACATGCAATGACATCTCCTGGTTTCAACGATGTTTCTAGAGACAATATCTCTCTCTTCATCACTCAATACCTAGGTTTACCTCCACTATATTCACATCCTACCATACATTTGTCTGTACATTATACCTTGATGCTATTTTATCGCCCCCAGAAACCTCCTTTTACTCTATGTTCCAGACGTTCTAGACGACCAATTCTCATAGCTTTTAGCCGTACCCTTATTCTACTCCTCCTATGTTCCTCTGGCGATGTAGAGGTGAATCCAGGCCCTGCAGTGCCTAGCTCCACTCCTATTCCCCAGGCGCTCTCTTTTGACGACTTCTGTAACCGTAATAGCCTTGGTTTCATGCATGTTAACATTAGAAGCCTCCTCCCTAAGTTTGTTCTATTCACTGCTTTAGCACACTCTGCCAACCCGGATGTTCTAGCTGTGTCTGAATCCTGGCTTAGGAAGACCACCAAAAACTCAGACATTTTAATTCCAAACTACAACATTTTCAGACAAGATAGAACTGCCAAAGGGGGCGGTGTTGCAATCTACTGCAAAGATAGCCTGCAGAGTTCTGTCCTACTATCCAGGTCTGTACCCAAACAATTTGAACTTCTACTTTTAAAAATCCACCTCTCTAAAAACAAGTCTCTCACTGTTGCCGCCTGCTATAGACCACCCTCTGCCCCCAGCTGTGCTCTGGACACCATATGTGAACTGATTGCCCCCCATCTATCTTCAGAGTTCGTGCTGCTAGGCGACCTAAACTGGAACATGCTTAACACCCCAGCCATCCTACAATCTAAACTTGATGCCCTCAATCTCACACAAATTATCAATGAACCTACCAGGTACCTCCCCAAAACCTTAAACACGGGCACCCTCATAGATATCATCCTAACCAACTTCCCCTCTAAATACACCTCTGCTGTCTTCAACCAAGATCTCAGCGATCACTGCCTCATTGCCTGCATCCGTAATGGGTCAGCGGTCAAACGACCGCCACTCATCACTGTAAAACGCTCCCTGAAACACTTCTGCGAGCAGGCCTTTCTAATCGACCTGGCCGGGGTATCCTGGAAGGATATTGATCTCATCCCGTCAGTAGAGGATGCCTGGATATTTTTTTTAAATGCCTTCCTAACCATCCTAAATAAACATGCCCCATTCAAGAAATTTAGAACCAGGAACAGATATAGCCCTTGGTTCTCCCCAGACCTGACTGCCCTTAACCAACACAAAAACATCCTATGGCGTTCTGCATTAGCATCGAACAGCCCCCGTGATATGCAGCTGTTCAGGGAAGCTAGAAATCATTATACACAGGCAGTTAGAAAAGCCAAGGCTAGCTTTTTCAAGCAGAAATTTGCTTCCTGCAACACTAACTCAAAAAAGTTCTGGGACACTGTAAAGTCCATGGAGAATAAGAACACCTCCTCCCAGCTGCCCACTGCACTGAAGATAGGAAACACTGTCACCACTGATAAATCCACCATAATTGAGAATTTCAATAAGCATTTTTCTACGGCTGGCCATGCTTTCCACCTGGCTACTCCTACCCCGGACAACAGCACTGCACCCCCAACAGCAACTCGCCCAAGCCTTCCCCATTTCTCCTTCTCCCAAATCCATTCAGCTGATGTTCTGAAAGAGCTGCAAAATCTGGACCCCTACAAATCAGCCGGGCTAGACAATCTGGACCCTTTCTTTCTAAAATTATCTGCCGAAATTGTTGCCACCCCTATTACTAGCCTGTTCAACCTCTCTTTCGTGTCGTCTGAGATTCCCAAAGATTGGAAAGCAGCTGCGGTCATCCCCCTCTTCAAAGGGGGGGACACTCTTGACCCAAACTGCTACAGACCTATATCTATCCTACCGTGCCTTTCTAAGGTCTTCGAAAGCCAAGTCAACAAACAGATTACCGACCATTTCGAATCTCACCATACCTTCTCTGCTATGCAATCTGGTTTCAGAGCTGGTCATGGGTGCACCTCAGCCACGCTCAAGGTCCTAAACGATATCTTAACCGCCATCGATAAGAAACATTACTGTGCAGCCGTATTCATTGATCTGGCCAAGGCTTTCGACTCTGTCAATCACCATATCCTCATCGGCAGACTCGACAGCC
This sequence comes from Oncorhynchus kisutch, assembly GCF_002021735.2. Taxonomy (NCBI): domain Eukaryota; kingdom Metazoa; phylum Chordata; class Actinopteri; order Salmoniformes; family Salmonidae; genus Oncorhynchus; species Oncorhynchus kisutch. The sequence goes on from NC_034198.2 coordinate 6,919,353, forward strand.
TTGGTTTCTCAAATGATTGCCTCGCCTGGTTCACCAACTACTTCTCTGATAGAGTTCAGTGTGTCAAATCGGAGGGTCTGCTGTCCGGACCTCTGGCAGTCTCTATGGGGGTGCCACAGGGTTCAATTCTTGGACCGACTCTCTTCTCTGTATACATCAATGAGGTCGCTCTTGCTGCTGGTGAGTCCCTGATCCACCTCTACGCAGACGACACCATTCTGTATACTTCCGGCCCTTCTCTGGACACTGTGTTAACAACCCTCCAGGCAAGCTTCAATGCCATACAACTCTCCTTCCATGGCCTCCAATTGCTCTTGAATGCAAGTAAAACTAAATGCATGCTCTTCAACCGAT